>NC_056734.1:997665002-997685986 GCF_019279795.1 Protopterus annectens | reverse complement strand
GTAGTGTATCCACCAGATAACATAAAGGTTTACACCTAACCTCTTGAGTTTGTCAATCAATGGTTGAGTGGGGTATTGTGTCAAATGCCTTGGCCAGGTCAAGGTAGGCAGTGTGAAACATTTTGCCCTCATCCATTGTTTTGGTGACCTTTTCAAAGAAGTCCATCAGGTTGAGTAACCAAGAGCTGCACTTGATGAAACCTACCTGGGTTAAGTCTAGTATCTGGAGGTTTCCTGTGTCATTATTGATCATTTCCATGATATTTTTTCCATGGATTTGCATGTGAGACTAGTAAGTTTATGGGGCTATAGTTTCCAGGATCTGCAGATGGCCTACCTTTGGATAGAGGGATGACTATTGCTGCTCAGCATTCATTAGGCAAGAAGCCTGTTTGGCAGCTACAGTTTAAATACCAATCTGGAGGGCCTGATAGATCATGTTTCATGCCTGGGCCATCAATGCATTGTTCTTGGCCTTACAGCAGACATTGAGGACCTGTTCCTAGTGATAGCAGTGTGGTTATATTTGATTAAATATTTTTTAGAAGGAGATTGAAAAGGAGAGAGGGCCAAAATTAGAGCTGAATTTGCCAATAGTTTTTTATATCTTCTGGCTCAGTATATGTGGCTACATTAACAATCAGCTCTGCACACATTTGTGTATTGTCTTTCAGGTTACGATATATCTACAGTATGTCTTGTGGTTGTCCTTGGTCTGGGAGGCCAAATTTACCTCAAATTTGACTTTGGTAGACATTAATTTTACACTGAATAGTTTGTTTAATTTGAGAGTGCTTTTATCCTGCTGGGTGGTACACCTCTTAATTTTTGCCATTATTTTCTTCCTTCTGATATAGAGCATCCTGATGTTGTGAATCCACCACAGTGGCTTGTTTTTTTTTTTTTTTTAGTTACTTCTGTACTTATTCCTGGTGGGTACAGCTTCCTCTATGCAGTTATTAGCATAGTTGTATAAAGTTTCTGTGAACAGTTTTCAAGAGGCAGCAGAGTTCTCAGGGTTTGAGGGGGCTTGAAATGTTGTCACATTATCAGATAATAGCATGTATTGGCCTGTGAGCCTTAGAGTTATGCCTGAACATTCTAGGATTAGCTGGGTTTCTGGGTTTTATTTTTACATCAAAGGAGCCCATTTTGTGGTCTGACCTTTCCACAGAGGACATTACACTGTGATTTGCAGCAGTCTCCCATATTAGTGAGGACAGGATCTGGTGAGTTTGTGCCCCTGGTCGGCATAATCATAAAATCATAGGAGATCATAAGCGATTACTAGCTATTGACCCGGAGGTCATTTTTAACCTAGCAGTTTAAACCCAATGTAATACAGTAGAGGTACTAGTCAATACCTAAGATTGTATTTAGTGATGACTACCCTTATCCAGGAGGGTTGTGGATGTTATCCTTGCTAAGAATTTATGGTTACACATCCACTCATCCAGGTTCCTCTTGAGTCATAGAGGTGCTCTGTTTCACATGAATTGGTAGCCTGTTCCAAAGATGTGACAGTCACTGGGAGATAAGTCTGTCCCTCCAGGATGTCCTATTTAAGTTGCAGGCCATATTTAAGTGCCTGGAACAGGTAGCCCTAGACCCATTTGATTTATGGATATGCAGTAAGTTCATTAGGTTTGGGTCCTGGGTTGCTCGGTAGGTTAGTCATAAGTCTCACCTAAGAAGACTATATGATACGGAGTGTAATGATAGGGATTTTAGTTGGTCCTTGTAAGGCACATGCTGGAGGCCTTTGATCTTCTTTTTTTCAGAAACCTCTTAGGTCTCGCATACTGCTGTAGATGCTTAGTAAGGTGCATACCGAATGGGGGCATTATACCCAATTATGGGCTGGATAAGTGCCGAGTACAGGGGGGTTATAACTTCTTTTGCTCTTGAGGCGATGCCTTTACTAATCATGTGGGCTACATTGAAAGTTTTCCTTACGATGTTAGGCATGTGGAGGTCGAAGTTAAGGTCGCGGTCAACTTGTGATCCCAGGTCCCTTACCACCTCATGGGTACTTAGGGTATTGTCATTGATTTGATAGTGTGAAGGGACATTGTTTGTGCTGAAGGGAATGATGATGCATTTCTTAGCATTCAGTTTGAGACCATGACTAATGCACCAGTTGTTGGTCTGTGTGAGACCATCATGGGGTTACTGGCATCATTTAGGGATTCAGTGATTGCACCTAGTTTGCAGTCATCTGCAAACTTGGTCAGCCACAACCCCTTTATTTTGACCTGAACTTCTGAGAAGTATATCCCAAACAGTAGGGGTCCCAGCACTGACCCCTGTGGCACCCTACTGGTAGCAGAGGCCTGCCAGTGTCTCACAGTTTGATAATGTGTGTCTGGTTTGTGACCCAGTTGGCAACCCATCTTACAACGAAGGGGTTTACATTCAGTTTGCTAAATTTATCGGTACAGCCTGAATGTGGGATTGTGTTGAAAGCCTTTGCCAAATTGAGGTATGCTGTGTGCACAGATTTGCCCTCATCAATGGCCTTGGTCACACTTTCAAAGAAATCCACCAGATTTAATAGGCATGATCTGTCCTTCATGAAGCTGAATTGGGTAGGATCCAGGGTTTGGAGTTCACCTATGTCCTTATTTCTGAGGTCTATAATGATACGCTCCATGGCCTTACAGATGAGGCTGGTCAGGCTTATGGATCTGTAATTCCCCAGGCCTGTTAGACCACTTTTGTGGAGGGGAATAACTGTTGCTGTTCTCCATTTCGAAGGAATAAATCCTGTGGTTAGGCTATAACTTATTGGTGATGCTAGTTCATGTTTTAGCCTGTTTAAAAGATGGCCTGGAATGTCATATGGTCCCACAGAGGCCATGTTCTTTGCCTTGGACAGGGCTTTGAGGACCTGCTCTTCAGATATGTAAGGTGGGGGGAGTTGGGGGGGGGGCTGTTGTAAGTTAGGAGGGGATAAGGGAGTGAAATTTTCACAAAACCTATCCACTAGCAGGTTTGCTATCTCTGTGGTGTCAGTGTGTGTGTAATACCATTGGCCACCAGTTCTACACATGCTTGGGCCCTACTCTTTAGCTTACATACATAGCTGTAAAAGGCCTTATGGCTATCCTTGGCAGTACTTGCTAGGTTTCTCTCAAAGATGCTTTTGGACAAATTGACAAATTGTCTTATTTGCCAGTTAAGGCTGCGGAGGGTGCTTTTCCATTGTTGGGTCCTTGTCTTTGTTTTCTTGGACATCAACATTTTGAGATTATTGTAGAGTTTGTTGATGCTGTTAAGTCCATCATGGCAGTTTGATTTTACTTGGGGGTCTGGCTTTGATTCAACTGGTTCAGCCGGGTATATTCACTTATTCAAGTGATTGTACAGGGCTTAAGTGCAAGCTTTGGTGCATTTACCACTTTCTGCTTGGGGTGGGGCTTGGAATGCATTTATACCTTCACCTAGGAGGGTATAGTTTGCCTTGGTGAAGTTTTTTAGTCTGATTTCACCCTTTGTGAGTTTTGGTGCTTGTGCCAGTTCAAAGGTGATCAATTTGTGGTCGGTTTTAACTAATGAGGGTCCAACAGTTGCAGCAGTGTACTTGTTTGACTTGTTGGTAGTGCACTGATCTAGAATGTTTGTTCCTCTTGTTGGGGCATGGACAATTTGCTCCAGGACATTTGAATTCACAAAGTCAAGGAGGATTTGTTTTAGTGAGTTTGGATAGAGTAGGTTCCTGGTTGATGGTGGGATAATTAAAATCCCCCATAACCAGTGTGTTTGGTAAAACTGAGGTTGTCTTCAGTTTGGGTAGGTAGGCTTCATGGGTGTTGTGACCCATGGAGGGGTAGTTTGGTCCAGGGAGTTTGTCTTTACAAAATCTAAAAGTTTATGCGCCTGTACATTTGGTGTCATATAAAATTCTCAGTTAATACTGGGGTAATTACAGTCATCCATGAATATGGCATTGGGTTGGATGGTGAGTATTTTCAGTAAGCTTAAATGCATGTTATGGGTTTCCTGGGTCATAGAGGGTCATACAGCTTACAGGGAAATGGTATGGGATTTTGCCTGTGGTGATTTGAATGTGGAGAGGCTCAAGTGCATCATTCTGTTCGACCAGCGTTGAGGTATATTTATTATGTAAATTGAGACCCCTCCATCTTTAGTCCCTGTCTGTGTAGTAACTGGTCTGTACCTGTGGCTTTAAACCATATCTCAGTGACCACACAGATATCAGCATTCTTTAGGGCAAAGAGAGCTTCTAAGCAGTGAGGTTTTTGTTTAGACTCATGGCACTGGGCTGTAAGACTTTTAGATTTTCTTGGTTTTGATTTGCTATTTCAGAAGTACTTTCAGTTTTGCATTGCCTAAAAAAGGCACAATGGGGGAAGACAATATTTTAGCTAATATTCAAAAGCTTAGAGGGGAGAGGTACAGACCATCCCTGGCAAAGCAGTGTGGTCTATTGACCATCTACTTCCATGCTGACAAATCTTGCACCCCCTTAGAATGACACCAGAAACTAATCCAATTATTACAGTTAGTCATCTTTTTTTTCATATTGTAACATCATCCTTGGAGAAGGTAAAATGCTACTCAGTGCTAGTCTCATACCAGCCTGGGACACATATTACAAGAGCTCCATGATGTCTTTTTTCATATAGTCTAGGGAGATATGTCTCAAGTCATTTACACCCAGGTATCATGGACTACGACTGAGTTAAACTGGTACTTGTGGTTCAGGTGACCTGAGTGCATGTGTAATGTGACAGATCCTGACCCCTGATAAGCAACTGAATGTGACTTTCTCCTTTGTTGGCCTGATGATATGGACAGCAGTGTGTTTCACGATGGAGTCTTCAATGACTAGAATGTTGTAATATGTAGTTGCTTGCCTTACTGGCTTAGAAGTAGAGGCTCCATGAGATGTGGCTGTATGTGTTAATGTGGGTGTTGTTTTGAAAGAGTGTGTTCAGGGTTGCTGAGGTGGTTTGTTATGTGCACTTTGGGAGGTCTTTGGGGTTTAGGCAGGTTACATTTAAGTGCCTCAGCATATGTGGGTCTGTCTGTTTGCTTTGAATTGTATGTGATGGGTGCAGCATGTGTACTACTGGCAACTTTATTGATATTAGGAGTGATTTTATGTGAGAGCTTTGCCTCCAGTGACATTTTGTAAATATATTTCTCACATACCACATCAGTTTGAGAATTAACTGGCTATCAGTAAATATGAGGCAAGTTCTGCATTGCTTCAGGATGCCCATATCCACCAAGCTGGTAACAGAGGTAGTGGCTAAGTTTGTATCCATGGCAACAGACCCGTTTTTTATTGATTAGACAGTTGGAAACATTTTATCTGATATTGTTAATCCTTGTTCATTCCTTACGCATGGTTATTGGTTCCTACCTCGGAACCGAGCTGGCCATTTTCCAAGCTCGCGTCAGCTTCAAACTCTCGAGCTAAACTCTTACCCACAATTCCCCTCTCCCTGTTACCTGAGATTTTGTTTGCCACGTTGCCATTCGGTCATGTCAAGCTGCTTCTCTTGAGCTAAGTACAGTTATTTGTTGTTTAATAGTCTTTCATATTACTTTTCTGTGGACACAAACTACCTACTTCTGATGCACACTCTTTGTGCGTTTATTGTTTGGGGGCATCTCACTTGTCCGTTGACCCACCCTGTACTATCTGTGAAAACTTTTCAAATAGAACTTTGTTGGAAAGGAAAAACAAGCTGTTGCTGAAGGGACTTCTTAAATCTCCCTTTTCAGAGGCTATTTCTGGGTCGGAGGTCTCAACCCCTCCTAGAGCCCATAAGAAAATCTTGGATGTTCCTACCAAGGCTAAATCTTAGCCTTCGTCCCTAACTGGGGACTGCCGCCAACCAAAACCTAAAAAGGCTAAAGTTTCAGCTTCGGAGCTCACTCAGTCAGCCCCAGTGCTTTCGGTGCCTAGATCTTTGGCACCGAGGCCTTAGGCTCCATTAGTGATCTCGACTCCATCTTCTCCTGCAGCATTCACTATATTGGCACCAAGGGGCTCCTCGGTTCAGACTATTACCACTGTATTGGCACCGACCGTTCAGTCAGCGCAGACCTTGACCACGTCGGTTCCAACATCATCCTTGGAACCAACGCCTTTATTGTTGACTCCAGTTTTTGTCAGTTCCAGCTTTGGTGCCGACAACACTTCGGCACCGATCCCTGTGTTGGTGTAGACCGTGACCTCGGCACCGATGACTTTTTTGGTGCAGACACCCATAGTCCAGTCTCTCTTGGCACCATTGTCCTCGGTGCAGACTGGTGAGATGGGCACCGAGTTTGCCTCTTCTGTGGACAGGCCTGTTTCTCCCTCAGTCTCCGTGAGGTCCACTAGAAGCCTTTCTGAACATGATGTGTTGTGTCTTGTGGATCAGGTGCTCTTGGCCAGAGGTATCCCACCCCTCAGGAACTATCCTTTCTTTGGGAGGTGATCACCCGTCTCCAAAGACCCCTTCGTACTCTCCTCCTTCATTGCCTTTGAAGTCCATGGATATAGCACAGTCTTCCCTTCTGGTCCCTTTATGGATCTCACTAAGGAACTGCAGTTGCCTTCGTGGCAGGAAAGTTTTGCTACGACCCAGGATGTCAGTTGTGACACGCATAGTTTGCTGCTCCACAGCCATCCAGGGACTTCGGGTTGGCAGGCTGAGCCACTTAGGGGAGGGGTGACCCCTGTCCTAGACATTCACTCCTCTTCAGGTGGACCAGCCTTCCAACTGATGGAGAAGGCTTTCACTGCTGCTGGCAATACTGGACTGTCTATCCCTCTGCCCTCCTCTGGTACACTGGTTTCACAAGTCGCACCTAGTGGACACTGGGTGCAAGGACCTCAGGACATATTCCCACAGGAATCCCCTTTTCCACTGTCTTCTCCAGCTTCTCCATCTGAGGAGATCCATTGGAAAAGTTCATGTAAGAGGAAGCACATGGACTCCACAGAGGAGTCCCTCACTGAAGACACAGATTTTGATGAGGGGGAAGGATCCCCCTAGTCACCCTCTGAGGTATCCTTTGGTGATATCCTTGAAATCCTGAAACAGAGAGGTGACTGGCAGTCCTCTAATCCGACCTATGAGGAATCTGGGTTCCTGAAGGCCTTTCACGCCCAGTCCTCTACCTCCTGGGTTACTCCACCTGCCGATGAACTTGAATGGCTTATCTTGCAGCATGCTTGGAAGGCTCCAGATACCGTCAAAGCTATTCCCTGGAGGCCAGATAAGAGTTTGTCCCCTCCTGCTTCAGATCCCCATTGGTCAAAAGGCCTTCCAGTGGATTCTTTGGTGGTGGTGGCCACAACAAAAAAGGATCTGGCAGAAGAAGAAAGCCAGACTGTCCATCCACCTAACAAAGAGTCCCGGGCCCTGGACAGGATAGGGAAGAGCACCTTTGCATCAGCGACCTTTACTATCAAATCCCTGAATTATATGGCACACTTTACCAGGCTTCAAAGGGATCTGATTTCTGAGCTCTCTGAAACCTTGGCTGGTGCCGTGTCTGATGAGGTCCGTGACAAAGTGGCCTCTCAGCTGGCCACCATTGAATCAATATCTAACTCCTCTATGCAACTGATATCTCACGCATCAGAAGGAGCAGCTAGAGCAGTGGGTTCAGCGGTGGTCTTGAGACGACACACCTGGATGCGCTTGTGCAATTTCATGGAACCCTTTAAGGCTTCTTTTCTTAATGCTCCCATTGAGGCCTCCTCGTTGTTTGGACCCAAAGTTAAAAGCACACTGGCCAGATGTGAACAGGACGGTAAGACCCTTTCTGCTGTAGGTGTCTGTTATTCTTCCCCTCAACGTGCTTTCTCCTGAAACCAAAAGAGTGGGAAGATATGGTTCAAGAAATATCAGGGTCCTTTCCGTGACACACAGGCAGAGTTCTACCCTAGAGGCAAAGGGGGAAACTCACAGGGAAGACGCTCCTTTCAGGGCAGAGGGGGGTCCGCATAACCAGGGTTTCAGGGATTCTTTCCCTGGTCAATCCTACCAGTTGCTCCTGAAGAGCGGCCCAACTCCTTTCCTCTGGAGGTGGTTGGGGAACGTTTCTCCTTGTACCCTTCTGCCTGGCTAACCATCACCACTGATTCTTGGGTACAAAGGATTATAACCAGAGGTTATCATATCCCCTTCAATCTTTATCCTGCCCCTTTAAAAAACTTTCCCGACATTCCACCCAGTCAAAGGGAAGAAGCAGCACTAGAGATAGGAAAGCTGCTAAGAAAGAGAGTCATCCAAATAGTCCCTACAGACCAGATAAGATCCTGATTCTATTCAAGACTATTTTTGGTGCCAAAGAGAACTGGGAACTGGAGACCAATTTTGGATCTCAGTGTATTGAACAAGTTTGTGAGAGTACAAAAATTCCAGATGGTCACAATACAGTCTATCCTCCCGCTTTTGGAAAAAGATGATTGGATGTGCTCGATAGATCTTCAAGATGCGTACTACCACATAAAAGTGGACAGGCCAACAAGAAGATTTCTGCGCTTCCGTGTGGGAGCCAGTCACTACCAGTTCAGAGTACTGCCCTTTGGACTCTCTACAGCCCCCAGAGTGTTCACAAAGTGCATGGCAGTTGTCACAGCTCAATTGCGACTTTAAGGATTCCAGGTGTTTCCATACCTAGACGACTGGCTCATTTCCGCCCCCCCCCCCACGACATCTACTGGAAGAAGCCCTGGTATACTCTCTCCTCGCTGCTCAAAGGCTAGGCATAACCATAAACTGGCAAAAATCCAATCTCACCCCATCTCAGTCAACAGAATTCATAGGGGTTATCTTGGACACAAAGAACTGCAGAGCTGCTATTCCAGAGCACAAAATTTTAAGGATAAAGCAACAACTGATTCCAATCCTTTCAAGGGAGAAATCCACAGCTCACTCGGTTCTACAGCTATTGGGTTCCATGGCAGCCACCATCACCATTGTTCTCCTGGCCAGATTTCACATGAGGCTTCTACAATGGCTACTGCTCACCCAATGGTATCCTTTTCAGCATCCACTTTCAGCCATGATTCGAGTAACCCACAGGTGCAAACAGGATTTAAATTGGTGGATGACACACAATCTGTCACAATGGTCTCGCCCCTTCTCCCCCCAGCAACCCAAGGCCACAGTGACCATGGATGCTTCCCTGATGGGGTGGGTGGGCTATGTCAGGGACAGACAGTCCAAGGCACATGGTCCGAACTGGAGGCCCATCTGCATATAAATGTTCTAGAGCTGAGGGCAGTGCTTCTGGCATCGCAAGCATTCCATTCCCTACTGCCGTCTGGGACAATTGCGATTCAGTCAGACAACATGGTGGTGGTCTGGTACATCAACAAGCAAAGTGGAACCAAATCTTACCCCCTTTGTCGAGAGGCCATGAGGATATGGCAATGGGCGATGGCTACCAACCGTTTTCTTCTAGCAATGCATATTCCTGGGAGTTCCAGCATGATAGCAGACAGACTCAGCAGGTGCATTCTTCAACCTCACGAGTGGTCCCTGAATCCCTTGATAGTGGCGGAGATTTTCCACCGCTGGGGCCGTCCTTGCTGCAACCTCTTTGCATCCCCGACCAACTACAAATGCAACAACTACTTTGCCCTGATTTCCCCTCCAGGACTGTCACCCAGGGATGCTCTAGTCCACGATTGGCCCTCGGGTCTTCTTTACGCATTCCCACCCTTTCCCCTCATTCCCCAGTTTCTGAAGAAAGCCCGTCAGTTGAAGAGCAAGGTGATCCTCATAGCATCATATTGGCCTTGACAGATTTGGTTCCCCTTCCTTTGGCCTCACCTACTAGATCGACCATGGATTCTCCATCCAACCCCAGAGTTGATCTCACATCCACAGAACCTGATTCATCCCAACTTGAACAGCCTGAAGCTCATGGCTTACTCCAATTCCCTTGATTGCCAGGCAGAATGATCTTTCTTTACCAGTATGTGACATTCTCATTGCATCTCATAAATCTTCCACTAGAATTACTTATCTGAGCAAGTGGAAAAGATTTACCTGTTGGCTGAAAGATAAATAAGTAGATCCCTTCTCAGCACCAGTGTCGATAATATTAGACTATCTGGCCGACCTTTTTCAATCGGGTCTATCGGCCTCTTCCATTAGAGTTAATTTGGCTGCAATTTCTAATTTTCATGAGGGTGTCCAAGATTCCTCTCTTATGTCCCACAAATTGTGCAAGACCTTCATAAAAGGTGTGAATCATCTGAAGCCACCTTTTAGAGAACCTATTCAACCATGGGATTTATCATTAGTTCTACAAGCTCTGACAATGCCACCTTTTGAACCAGCCTCTTCTTACGACCTCAAGTATTTGTCATGGAAAACCTTGTTTTTGGTCGCCATTACTTCTGCCAGATGTATTTCTGAGCTTCAAGCTTTATGTATCAAGAGTCTATACTTGATTTGTCATAGAGATAGAGTGTCTCTGAGAACTAATCCATCATTTCTGCCTAAAGTGATCTCTGAAATGTCCATTAATCAAGCCATTGAATTGCCAGTTTTCTTTCCCAATCATTCAAACAGAGGAGAGTATTGCCTACATACTCTAGATATTCACAGGCAAATTCGTTTTTACTTAAACATGACTAGGCCCTTTCATAAATCTGACCAGTTATTTTTGGCTTTTTCTGGACCTAGATTAGGATCTGCTGTTGCTAAGGTCACATTAGCTAAATGGTTGAAGGACTGTGTGACCTTCATTTATAAACAATGCAATATCTCGTTGCCTACTACCACGAAAGCTCATTCAACAAGGTTGGTGGGAACTTCTGCTGCCTTCCATGCCAGAACTTCCTTACATTTCATCTGTGCAGCTGCAACTTGGGCTACGCCTCATACCTTCATCAATCATTCCAAATTGGATTTGGCCTCCAGGGGAAGAGCATCTTTCGGTTCTATGGTGCTCAGGAATGTCCTTCCATGAGAGCCTCCCAGGAATAGAGGTAGCTGGGGACTCTGTCCCATGCGTAAGGAATGAACGAGGATTAACAATATCAGATAAAGAAGTTATGTCTTACCATAACATTCCATCTGTATTGTTGATCCTCGTTCAGTCATTACGACCCTCCCTCCTTCCCCCTTCTGTGGTTTCTAGTGGATCTCACCATCCGGTTCTCTTAGGTTATTTGACCAGAGGTAGCCTCTACCTTCTTTAACTTGCAAACTCAATCTGAGGCAACAGGGAGAGGGGGATTGTGGGTAAGAGTTTAGCTCGAGAGTTTGAAGCTGACGTGAGCTTGGAAAATGGCCGGCTCGGAACCGATAACCATGCGTAATGACTGAACAAGGATCAACAATACAGATGGAATGTTATGGTAAGACATAACTTCTTTATTTCTTTTGTTGAGTGAACTCATTTTTTTAAATTGTAAACAGTTCTTACAAAGGACTAAAATAAACATGATTTTTGTTTTGTAACAAGTTTATGGCTGGGTAAATATTAATTTTCCAGTCATTTAGTAACTAGTTTAGCCAATGAAATGTTTCTGTCAAGGCTTTTCTCTGTATACTATAAGGTTGAGAGGTATACCTTCAATTAGAACTGAAATGTCGTGAAATCACAGGAAATTGAATGGCTTTTACCACATGTGTATCCATCTATATATCAAGGCTTTTCTCTCTATATAAGGCTGAGAGGCATACCCCCATTAATTGAAAAACTGTGGAAATTCGCTAAATCATATGAAATGGCCATATATATATATATATATATATATATATATATATATATAGATAGATAGATGCATGTCTGTGTGTGTAAATATGTGTGTGCATATATGTATCCATATATATATTTATACGTGTGTGTGTATGTGTACATATGTGTGTAGGGATGTATGTATGGGGGTATATATATATATATATATATATATATATATATATATATATATGTGTGTGTGTGTGTGTGTGTGTGTGTGCGTGTGTGTGTGTGTGTGTGTAAAAGATGAGTAGTCATAGAGGGAGGCCTATAGTTTGCAAGGACAAGGAAGTGGTATTGGATTTTAATGTGGAAAAGCTCAAATGAATTGTCCTGTTTGACAAGTCTAGTGGTATATTTATTTTTTTATGTAAATCGAGACACCTCATCTGTATAGCAGCTCCTTCAATGTTGATGAATATTACACCCCCTTAGAATGACATCAGAGACTAAGTCAACTATTAAAGTCAGTCATCATTTGTTCGTATTGTGGCATCATCCTTGGAGAAGGTAAAATGCTGCTCAGTGCTAGGCTCATACCAGCATGAGGCACTCATTCCAAAAGCTCCATGATGTCTCTCTTCATATAGTCCAAGGATGTGCCTCTCAGGCCATTTACACTGACATGGACTGTGACTGAGTCATGCTAGTACTTGTGGTCCAGTGACCTAACTGTGTGCATAATGTGGTGTATCCTGGCCACTGTGAAGCAACTGACCATGGCTTTCTCCTTACTCAGCCCGGTGAGAGGGACATCAGTGTATCTCACAATGGAGTCTCCAATGGCTAGAATGTTGTTTTCAATGGTAGTTTGCCTTATGGGCTTAGAAATAGTGGCTCCATGAGATGTGTCTGTATGTGTTGATGTGGGTGTTTTAGAAGAGTATGTTCAGAATTGCTGATGGGGTTTGTTATGTTTACTTCATCTAGGAAGTCTTTGAGGTTTAGGTAGGTTGCATTTAAGTGCCTCAGAATATGTGAGTCCATGTGTTTGCTTTGGATTTTGTGATGGGGTGCATTGTGTGTACTGCTGACAGTCGTATTGACATTAGAAGTGCTTTTATGTGAAGGCTTGCCTCCAGTGACATTGTGTAAATACATCTTTCATATACCATATCAGTTTGAGAATTTACTGGTTGTCAGAAAACATGAGACAATTTCTACATTGCCTCAGGATTCCCTTATCCACCAAGCTGGTAATGGAGATAGTGGTAAAGGCCATATGCACGGCTACAGAACCCTTTTTTTATTGATTAGAGAGTTGCAGACATATTTGTTTTGTTGAGTGTACTCACTTTAAATTGTAAGCATTTTTTTCAAAAGACTGTAGCAAACATTATTTTTTGTTATGTAAGAAGCTGGAGTCTGAAAAATGGGAAAAAAGTGGCCTACTCCTCTAATGTGGTAAATAGCCACATATGTGTTAGTACAATCTGCATGCTTTCAACTTTTACCTTGAAATTATGGACAAAGAAGAAATAATTAGGGAAACCTTATTTATTTATTTATTGCTACGTGAACTGTAAAGACATGCAGGTAGGTGCGTGTGCATGTGGGTGTGTCTTCAGTAAAGGTTGGGCATCGGGCTGGCAACTCGACACCATAAAAACCACTGCCAATCATTAGCAGACCAGTGAGCTGCTGTGGCGACCCCTAACCGGGAAAAGCCAAAAGACGTTGCTATTGATATTTGTTAACCGGGTTGGTACAGCTGGGCGTGTGGCCCATTTTCAGTGGAGACCCAAGGAGAAAAGCTCCATTCAAGCAGTTTACAGAAATTAGAACATTTGAGTCTAAAGAATTACAAAAAATTTGGTAAACAGACACAAGTAAATTGCACGCACAAAGGTATATACACATCATGTTTTACAGAGAAATTATATATTCCAAATTTACAAAAGAATAATAATTTTGACCATCCATACATTCATTAGGTTTAGAAAGTATCCATATAATAGAGTACTTAGATGAAATGGGGGGGGGGGTTGTTTAGATGTGTATGTGGGGTATGGGGAGTTTAGGATGCGTCTTGACAAGGGCAAGTTTTGGAGTTAAGTGGATGAAGTTTGAGTTCATTTTTAAAGTGTGATGGGTGGGTGATGGAACGTATGTCTAGGGGAAGTTTGTTCCAAGCTTGGGCCACAGAGTGTTTATATATAACTTTGCCTACTGTTTTTTTTGGGCTGGTAGATGTCTAGCAGTTTTTGATTAGAGGTATGGAGAGTTCAATTTGGAGTATAGATAGAGACAAAGGAAGAGAGAGCAGGACAGGATGAAGGTTTGTAAAGAGTGCAGTGTAACATTTGAAATTGTGATAGCAGTAGCTGGGGGAGTTCAAGCCACTGGAGGGAGTTTAGGGTGAGGCAGTGATATATATTGTATGGAGAGTTTGTGATAAATCTAGCTATCTTATGGTACGTTTGTTGAAGTTTGTTCAAGGTTGTGGTCTGAATGTTGGTAAGAACTGGGGCAGCATATAGAAGGGAAGGGAGGAGGAGTGCCTGTGCAAGGGAGAGTCTGGCATTCAGGGTTAGAATTTTTTTGTTGTGATACAGTAAACCTAGTTTCTGGCATGTCTTTTATACATTGGAATATGTGCTGGTTGAATTTGAATTCATCATCAATGATAACTCCAAGGAGTTTTGTGTGGGTTTTGGGTAGGATTATTGTATTGTTACAGGAAGTAATAGCAAAGGTGGATTTGTGGTGAGTGAGAGAATGAGGGATAAAGAGTAAGAGTTTGGTCTTCTTCAGGTTAATGATAAGTAGATTATCAGACAGCCACTGTTCAGTGGATAGAAAGGCATGTTGAGTTAGGGTATGGAGTTCAGAAATATTGTTAGAGATGGAGATGAAAGTTGAGTCGTCTGTGTATTGGACGAGAGGGGATTGTTTACAAGATGTATAGAAGTCATTGGTAAAGACATTAAACAGCAGGGCACCCAAGATGGAGCCTTGTGGTACTCCAGTTGGGACAGGTATAAATGGAGAAAAGGATGACAGCTATTTAACAGATTGCTGGCTGCCAAATAGGTAACTAGAGAACCAGGCAAGGGAGGTGGAGATTAGCAAGTCTGGATAGCAGTAGGGGGTGGGAGACTGTATCAAAGGCCTTGGAAAGGTCTAGGAAGAGACAGGTAACGAGTCTATTGTTATCTTGGGCCTCAGCAATCCTATGTGTGAAAGATAGGAGGGCAGTAGTTGTGCTGTGGTTAGGACTGATACTGTGCTGAGTGGGAGTGAGAAGGTTTTGTGGGAAGAGGTAGTTAAGAAGCTGTGAGTGAATGCATTTTTTAATAATCTTAGTGAGGGGGGATAGGATGGCAATGGGTCGGTAGTTAGATGGGTCTGCTGAGTTTCCTCCTTTACATAAGGGAATAGTGAAGAAAGATTCCCATAGGGTGGGGATGGTGGATTGCTGAATTGATATATTGATTAGAATAGATACTGGATAGGCAATGGATTCAGCAGCAAGTCTGTGGAAGGTAGGATGTAGATTAGCAGTGGAGGGAGAGCAAGGTTTGAGCTTTAGAAGAAGAGATCTGATGAAGTAGGAACAGGGTGAAAGGAGAATAGATGTTTGTCTGGAGGTTTGGGAGGGGTAGGAAAAGAAGTAGTGCTACAGCTGGAAGGTATGAGTGTTTGCATGGTGTCAATAAAGGGTTTGTTGAGGAGAGTAGCAGTTTCCTGAGGTGATGTGTTTGGGTAAGGTCTGGGGTTAGAGGGGCAGCCTGGAGAAAGAATTCTGTTAAGAGTAGACCAAAACTTCAGAGGGTTCCATATTTGGTACTCTTACTGGTGCTATTAACTCAAAATCATTTCTAAATTTAGGAGGGATGGAACAAAAGATTGAGAGCAAATTAGATGTGATCCTCGAAATTCAAGAGAGCTTAGAGGTGCTTGTGTGCATGCGTATTGGACATTTATGGTTTAGGCACGAAAACTGATTATTTTTTGGTTTCATTACTTTTAATAAATACGTATATGCATACATACACATGTAAATAAATGAAATATTTAGTAGCGAGGCTTCAATAACGAGATGAAGAAGGGTTACAAATAGTATTCCGTATCTTTACAGAAGCCCAGCAGTGTATCCCCCTCCCCCAACTGGCTGTGGTTTTTGTGTTATAACTAGTGGTGATGGTAGAGAAAGGCTAAAATGATGTGCTAATAGGTTGTGCTTGTGTTGTACAGGGACCAATTTACACACATTTAAAGATCATCACTTGTGAGTGTTCTTTTCTCACATTTAATGAGATTGCTTGCTAAAGCTCAGGCCTATACTTACACAAATTTGGGTATGAGTATGTGATTAAATGATTTAGACCTAAACTGTCTGAAAATGTATTATGAACTACAGCTGACCAAAGTAATACATTTTTATTATTTATTTATTTTTATTTTATGTTAATCAGGCAGTACATAACATCTACAGACTCCTATTAGTAGTTTTCCTTGCTGGGAGATTTAACAAGGTCTGAAAAATGAAACTTTTATTAAGGTGCATCTTTTCTAAAGAGAAGCTTATTGCTGAACTGGTTTCCTACCTTTTGTTACATTCCACTATAACTGGTTTTGGCTATTAGTTGTTCTCCTGGTTGGCAGTATGTTTTATTTTACAACTTTCTGAGGAAAACAATTTGATGCATTTTTCAACCCACTGTAGAAAACCCTGATAGGATTATAACAACTTACTTGGGTAATGGCCAAAGAACCTTTTAAGCTTAGTCATGCATGCCTCCATTTTCATAATTATCATTGCCCTAGCACTAGAATGAATTTGATATATAGGATAGTAAGAGGAAGAAATTGCTGTCCTACTGTAAGAAGGAGCAAGCTCTAAACTGGAGACAATCCCTCATCAGCTTAAATAAGCAAATAAGGCTTCTTGTGGAGTCCTCCAAGCTAAAGTATGAATCCAAGTTAGCTTTCTCAACTAAGGACAACCATAAGGTGTTATTCAGTTACATCCGTAACCTAAAAGGTAAGGCCCAGTTTTGCACTGCACTGGTCATTAATGATAACACATACTTCACTCCCTGTCCCTGCCACATGTACTTCATGACATCCCCACCACCTGTCTCTTTTCTTGTAACTCTAAAGAGCAGCTCGTAAATGCCCTCTCTAGCTAAGGCCAAAAACACAGCATCTATGGGACCTGATAGCATCCCAAGCTGCTTCACACATGTGCTCAAACAAGAATTAGCGTCACCATTGAATACTCTCTTTAATCACAGTCTAAGCAGTGGCTTCATCACTGCTGAATGGAAAACAACCACTGTTATCACCTTGCACAATGGTGGTGCTTCTACTGACCGCAGGAACTACAGATGTATTAGTTGATAAAGTCTATGATGATTTTTCTCCATGGTCTTGCAGATTAGGATAGTCAAACTCCAAACACTACATCCTACGTTGTTTTGGAATATGTCAAGGGGAGATCATGCCTGCTAAACCTGGTGGACTTCGAGGCAGTCACCAGGGACCTGGACTAGAGGAAATCTATGCATATAGCCTACCTAGACCTAGCCAAGGCATTTGACACTATCCCTCACTGAAGCATCATTGACAAACTCACCCAGCTAGATATTAACCCTTATAAAATAAGGTGGGTTTTGAAATGGCTCACTGATGGAACCCATACATTCAAAATAGGGGAATCCAATTCCAGCAGCAGAAACATAACCAGTGGTTGTCCACAGGGATTGGTCCTAGAAACTTTACTGTTTGGAACCTATTTATACAAAGTACAAGCTAAAACTAAAGGTCTGCGGCTGACAAAGTTTGCTGATGACTGCAAACTGGGAGTGGTCATAGAATCTCCAAATGATGTCAACATCCTACAAGAGGGTCTTACACAAACAAATGATTCATGCCAAAGTCATGGCCTCAAACTCAATGCAAAAAATGCATTATCATCCCTTTTGGAATGAGTGATGTACCTGCAAATTACCACATCAATGGCAACACCCTAATTACACACTCGGTGGTGAGAGATCACTTGATCACTGCCTCAAGAAAAAGAGACATTATCACCTCTCTGTACTCTTCACTCATTAGGCCAATAGTTATGTACCACTTTCAAAGCACCTGTGGTAACTGGAGGGACCACAAAGGTTCATCACAAGGAAAATGCAAGGTCTTCAGCAGCTATCCTATGTGGATCAGCTGAAGTCACTGTCTGTTTACTACTTCATACAGACTGCCCAGGGGTGATCTCTGCCTTGCATATAAGGTGATCTCTGACCCTGCTTTATTGGAAATGCTGCACATCTGCAAGTCAAATGGCACATGGGTTTCTTGTATTTTTATCTATCATCTTGCTTGAATTCCACTTCTGCATTTTGCCAAATTGTGTGACATTCGTTCAGAAAGTGGTTGTTGTTGTTGTGTCTTTTGGCTTTTCCCGGTTAGGAGTCGCCACAGCGGAACTTCGGTTCGCTAATAATTGGCAGTTGATTTTTACATGCTGAGTTGCTGGCCCTAACGCAAACCTTCAACGAAGGTACGCCCATTCACGCATGTCTCCACAGAAGACGCTCTAGCTGAGAATCGAACGGGACATCTTGCTGTGAGGCGACAACGCTACCAGAAAGTGGTATAATATTTTATTCTATTTTCCATTTTCTGTTGGTGTCTCCTACCATGGAGATCAGGTTATGACTGAGAAGAGTCAGCCAGTCCACTTACATTGTTATTAAACTGAAGTTAATATGTAAATAAACAAATAGCTGAATAACGGAAGTAAATTAAATGATTTTATAGAGAGATGAAGTGTAATTTATGGAGACTTAGACAGTACAGTACAAATCCATTTGTTTGAATTTTCTATTAAAATGCACAGTGAAATGTTTGTTTACAGGTACCATGTAATCTGTGTACATTGTTGGTACTCTTAAAGGACATAAAGCACAGTAGGCAGGTACTCAGAAATTAAAAATAGCACACAGTGTAACGCTAAACTTTGTAGTAAGTGTTATCATGCAGGGCATATCCAATTCAGAGATAACTGTTGCACAGTCATGGGAGTATGAACATTTGTGTGGCCATCAGTATGTACTTTGATAAACACAATATTTGTGGGATAATATGAAAGTATTTTATTTTGGTATGCGTGACTATGGATGTTAGTATCAACCATGTTTGTTAATTGTAAGATGTATACATATGTAAGTAAATTGCCTATGTGCATGCATACACATATGTTATGCATGGACACTAAGGCAAAAAAGTATAAAGATCTGCATATATACATGCTTGTATACATAAACATATGTATGTATGTGTATTTAATTATGTACTGACATATTTATGTAACTGTGGGGTTCCAAAGGGATTCGCAACTTATGTTTTACATTTGCCATTACTTTTTTAGTTGATTTAGGTGGCATTAATGATAATTGATTAATATGTGTGTGTGTGTGTGTGTGTGTGTGTGTGTGTGTGTGTATATATATATATATATATATATATATATATATATATATATATAGACACGCACACACACACACACACACACACACACACACTGTATATAAAAGCTAAATACATGTTACACACACACACACACACACACACACACACACACACACACACACACACACACTGTATGTTGTTGTTGTTGTGTCTTTCGTCTTTTCCCAGTTAGGGGTCGCCACAGCGGAACTCCGGTCCGCTAATGATTGGCAGTAGATTTTTACGTGCCGAGTTGCTGTGTATATAAGCTAAATACAATCTCCTATAATAATATTGCTAGATTTGCCACTGGCTCTCCTTTTAGAACTCATCATTGTCTTAATCTAAAGCAACTAGGATTGCTAGAGTTTCTAAACCAGCTTCAATTTCACCAGCTTGCTATAGCCCATAAGACCCTGTATCAACCCACCAACACTGCAATACTCACTAGCCTCATTACCCCTTACAACAATCTTAAAAATGTACACTCCTCAAACAAACTGCTTATCTATACTAGCAGATCCAACAACTTGGCAGGAGACTGTCTGTTCTCTAATACTGTTGGAAAGCACTGGAATCTTCTACCCACTAACTCGTATCTCTGTCTTCATTAACACTTTTTAAACAGAAACTAAAACTATTTATCAGTACACATTGGTTATGCCCTTGTACTAACCCTGACCAACTTTCTTCCTTTATACTAGTGAATACTCTTCACCTTTACAGACTTATCCTTAAAGAACCAAAATACCATGTTATTGCAATTTAAATATATGTATATATGTATACAGTAACATCTTTTGTACATTACCTGTTACTGTTTGTGTTATGCTCACTATGAGTATTGTATTTTTATTAACAACAGCTGTTTTAAGCTTGGACTGTTGCAACATTCGATATTGTATTTTGTATGTGTCTTGGAGCTTTTCTCCCCAGGCCTCTACTGAAAATGGACATATATCCAGTTAGACTAGCCCGGTCAACAAATGTAAAATAAATAAAAAAATGTTATTGATTAAATTTAGAGGTAATTACACAAATGTGGGAGTAGATAACACAGTGGAAAACAAGGACAGTACAGGAAGGTGATGCAGGCTCGTCACACCCAGATGTACTAAAAGTATAATTCCATGTTGTAGGGTAACAGCAGAATTATTTGTGTATTTGGGAAAGTGAATTGACAGAAAACTGTATTCAGTATATGAATATCGTACTATCTTCCCTAATATCACTGCATTCCATAATAACAATTTATTGACGTTAAGCGCTTTTCATCTCGGATAATACCGAGACTTCTTCAGACAATGTTACAAAACATGCCCCTCCTTTAAATACTTTTAGTCATCTGCAACATTCTCCTTAATTGGTTAAATGGCAGTGAATCACAAACAAGCCTAAAATATAAAAAATTATATGCTATAAAAATTGTTAACAAAACAAAAGTATTATTATACAATATAAATAAACCACATCTGTCAATAAATACTAAAGGTATTAATCACTAAGGTGGCAACCAAACTGAACATGTTGAATATATACAAGAATAGGTGTTTACTTATAAAACAATGTATGCCTAAATGTTGACAACTTCATGAAAAGCTTTAAAGCTACTAGTTGTAAAAACATACTTCAGCTTGTTACAATTCAATGGATAGTCACATGGTCCTACCATATCAAAACATAAACTAGGAATCACTTGTTCCTTAATAATAAAAGATTAAAACCTATTTATTTAAACTAATCAACATAAATACTTAAAACATTTGTATATGTGTTGGTCAGTTATCTCAAAA